>NC_056739.1:1992388687-1992398687 GCF_019279795.1 Protopterus annectens
CTGTGTGAACCACCTTACCCTCATCTACCACTTTGGTATCTGCTTCAAAGAAGTCTATCAGGTTTACGAGACATGATCTGCCTTTTACATTCCCGAACTGGGTGGGGTTCAGAGTTTGGAGATTATGAACGTTTTTAGTTCCATGATGATACGTTCCATGGCCTTGCAGTCCTGGCTTGTCAGGCTAATAGGGCGGTAGTTTCCGGGGTCCGTGGTGGATCCCCCTTTGGGGAGTGGAATAGCTGTCACTGTGTGCCATTCATTGGGGACAAAGCCTGAGGTGATGCTATGGTTGAACATGGTACTTAGGTGGGGTGCCAGTTTGTTCTGTAGTTCTTGTAGAACGCAGCCTGTGATGTTGTCAGCTCCCATGGATGCTGTGTTCTTGGCTTTAGAGAGTGTGGTTTTTACCTGTGCAGGCGTGATTAAAGGAACTTTGCTTTCTTCCATTATAGAGATGGGCACTTTAGGGGGTGAGAGGGGGGTAAAGTTAGCACTGAATCTATCTGCCAGGATGTTGGCAATATCAGTTGGTCCTGTATATTTAGTGCCATTGTGCTGTAACTCAGAGCATATCTGAGTGTTGCCATTGAGAGTTTTGACATAGCTATAGAATGCTTTGTGGTTGTCTTTAGAAACAGTGGTGATTTTATTTTCATAACTAGCTTTGGACGATTTTATGAAGGATCTCAGCTTCTTACTCAGGCTGACCAGGGAGTTCCTCCAGTCATGGGATTTTAATCTTTTTTTTTTTTTTTTTTTGCAGCAGTTTCTTTCTTCTGTTGTCGAGTTTGTTTATGGCAGGGGGCCACCAGATTGGCTTCCTGTTTTTGGAGGATAGCATTTTGGTTTTGTTAGGGATAACACGATCCATGCACTTGTGTAAGTGCCTATAAAGTGCATTTGTGTAAGCAGTCGTACCTCTATTGTCCATCTGCATGGGTGTCGTGAAGTTTGCCACTTCTGTCTTAAGAAGCGTGAAGTTGGCTTTGAAGAAATTTTTTTACAGTGGTTTCCCTAATGGCAGGTGGGAGTGGGATGTGGATGTCTAGGGTGATTTGCTTGTGGTCTGATCTGACCAATGAGAAATTGACCTCTGGTGTGGAACACCGGTCACCCATGTTGGTAAAGACCAGGTCTAGGATACTGCTTCCCCTGGTGGTGATGTGGATAAGTTGATCCAAGGCGTTGGAATTTATGAGTTCCAGAAAATGTTGAGCAAAAGAGTTGGTACATGAGTAGTTTTCCCAGTTAATGGTGGGGTAGCTGAAATCACCCAATATTAGGGTGTTAGGTTGTACCCTAATATTTTCCAGTGTATCAAGAAATGAGGAGTGAGAATCCTGGGGCATGGTGGGGGATCTATAGCAAGCTACAATTTGGATTGTGGTCTTGCCCAGAGTTAGTTACACTTGGATAATCTCGGATGCATTATGCTGAGCAACTAGCCTGGAGGTGTGGATATCCTTAATGAATATGGACATGCCTCTGCCTTTAGTGTTTCTCTCCAGGTTAGGTGGCTCAAAGGTGTGGTATGAATTATAGCCTGGTAATGCAGGGGTGCTCTTTGGAGCCTTGAACCAGGTCTCTGTCACTGCACAGATGTCGATATTCTCCAGTTTAAGGAGTGCCTCGAGTGAGTACATTTTGAGGTTTAGACTTCTAGCATTGAATAGTATTGCTCTTAGATTTTGCTTGCTTGTACCTGTTGCGGTGGAGAATTTGTCATTTGAGCCATGCATAAAAAAGGCACTATAGGGGTGGCAAGAGCCTTAGCTGGTAGTTGGAATCCCAAGGGCGATAGGTGCAAGCCATCTCTGGCAAAGCATCGTGGTCTTTCGATCATGTCATCCCAGGCAGACAGATACTGGATCCCTTTAGAATGACACCAGAAGCTTAGCCAATTGTTGAAGTCAGTCATTCTTTCCTTGTACTGTGGTATCATTCTGGGTGATGGCAGGATGTTACTCAAGGCTAGGGTCATACCTGCCTGGGCTGCAGGATCGGAGAGCTCCTCCATGTCACTTTTCATGTAGTCCAGGGAGGTAAATCTCAGGTCATTCACACCAACATGGAGAATGACAGAGTCATATTTGTACTTGTTGTGGAGTGACCTGAGTGAATGCGTTATGTGGCTGATCCTGGCACTTGACAGTAACTTTCTCCTTCTTTAGCCTGTTGTGTGGAACATCAGTGTGCCTGATTTTAGAGTCATCTATGACTAGAGTGTTGCTACGTTGTTATGCCTTATGGGCTGTGGTTGAGTGGCACACTGAGTTTGTGGGCTATGTGTAATTTGGGTTGTGCTGGGGGTGGTGGAGGTTGCATGTGTTCCTGCTTTGGAGGTCTCCGTTGCTTGGGCAGATTTTTATTGAGAGCCTCCGTGAATGTTGGTGTGTGTTTTGTGTTTCTATGTGTGTTTTGGTGGTGTAGGCTTTGAAGGACTATGTGATGAGTGTGGTGTGGTGCATGTGTTTACCCTGTTCTTTTGACTGTCTAGTCCAGTCTTGGGTGAAGAGAGCTTTTCTTCCAATTTGGCTGTATAAGTGCACCTCTCACAGGTTGTAGTGTTGGGTGGTAGGAGGAGAGGGTTGTCTGTGTACATGAGGCAATTGCTGCATTGCCCCAAGATGCCCAGATTAATCAGGTAGACAGGAGAAAACACCGGGAGCTGTCCCTTAGACCTGCCTGGATAGGTGCCTATTTATTAAGTACTAAAAACTGTTTTCCTTGAGACTATGTGATAGTGTGGTGTGGTGCAAGTGTTTACCCTCTCCTTTTGACTGTCTATTCCAGTCTTGGGTGAAGAGAGCTTTGCTTCCAGTTTGGCTATATAAGTGCATCTCTCACAGGTTGTAGTGTTGGGTGGTAGGAGGATAGGGGTGTCTGTGTACATGAGGCAATTGCTGCATTGCCCCAAGATGCCCAGATTCATCAGGTAGACAGGAGAAAACACCTTGAGCTTGACCCATAGACATACCTGGATAGGTGCTTATTTATTAAGTACTAAAAACTTTTTTCCTCTAGACAAGTGAGGAAAGTTGAGTGCTCTAGTAATTTGTAGCTTATTTAGTGCTTACAATGAGTTCTGAACAAGTGCAGAGCTCAAAGAAACAGATTTGAGTGCTAAAACTAAAAAACTAGCTAGTTGTAAGGGAAAATTTTAAGAGCAGTCTTTATGGCGCTGGGAATAGTTTAACCCTAGCTAAGCAGCAATGCATAAAGTGTATTGTTTTTTTAATATAGCAGTAGCAAATGAGCAAACCAATTTAAACAAATTAACCAATAAAAAGCTAAAAACGGAGCCCATTTCCAGCAGTCTTCGATTAGACAAGTTCTAACTGCACACTCCTGCTACTAGGGTGCAGGGAAACCTTCTCCAAAAAAAGACGGCCTAGATTAGTGATCAGGCTATACAAAGAAATCTAGGATGTTCATCGTGTTTCACTGTTGCAGTCATGACTGTAGGGTTCTCCCCTGCCGGCAGGCAGCCCTTGGTCAGCCAGAATCCCAAAGTCTGGGTCCGGCGTCGGCTGTTCATCCATGCTCCCTGACGTCAGAGCGCCAGGAGTACAAAGCTGACAGCCGACGCCATCTTCTCCAGTCTTTCTTGCCGTGCGGTGATAGCAGTTCGCATTTGCCGGTCGGCGGACTCCTGACGAATTTTACTGATATACTTCGGTCCGAAGACTTTCTTCTCCACTCAAAGCTAAGTACCCCGTTGAAACTTTTTCTTGCTCCACTCCGATGTCAGAAAAAGTTAATAATTGTATTTCATGTGGGAAGCAAATACCTCATAAGGATTTTCATTCTTACTGTATTCCTTGCTTGGGCCCTGACCACGACGTAGCTAGTTGTCGGTTTTGTGCTAGATTCAATCAACGTACAATTAAGCGAAGGTACGATTTTGCTTTTCATTACTTCGGTAGGCGCTTTAACTACAAAATGTCGTCGGATACAGTCCCGGCTACTGGAGTTCATAAACGTCGCAAGGATAAAGACAGGCCTCTGAGGTCCAAATCGGATGATAACGCACAAGCGGAGCCAGCTTCAGGTTCGGCCGTCATCAGTGAGGCGCTTTTGCAGCCCCTGTCGTCGGCCATTTCAGAACCGATGGCCGAAATGGACTCTCATGAGGAGCCAACCAGGCCTTTAAATATTTCTGTTGCAGGACCTTCGGACAACGCTCCTTCGGATGGGTCCGGAGCCGCTGTGCAGGTACCGGCTTCCGAAGGGGTTTTCAGGCCTACTCAGCTACTAATAAAGGCAAAGACAAAGACAAAGGCAAAGACTCCTTCAAAATCAAAGACTTCTACACAGACTTCTTCTGAACAGGCTCCCAAGTCACAGAAGCAGTTACTCAAGATGGCGGAGGATTTGATTACTATGATTAGGGGTTCTCATCCCCCTCCAGACAAAAGGCCAAGGCAGGATATTTCTTATGATTCCTCTGATCAGGCTTCTGTTTCCTCTGTTTCTTCCTCTGATCAGGAATATTCTTTCCCTCCTTATGAGGATTCTGATGCTGAAGAATCCATTCATTCAGCTTCTCCCCCTGAGGATTTCTCTTTTGGGGAAACTTTGCATGAAATGAGGGAACATTTCCACTGGGAAGGACAGGAGTATTCGGAATCCAAGAAAAGGCTGAGGGAATTTCTTCTTCCCCAACATAGACCCCTGGCTATCCCTCCTGTTTTGTATATTGTGGATGATGCCTTTTCGGAAGCTAATTTAACCCCTGACTTTTTTCCTCCTGCTCCTGTGAAACCTGATAGATATTACAGGGTTCCTGATTCCCATCAGTTTTTATACAAGAACCCTTCTGCTGACCCTGAAACCATTTCCCAGGGTCCTAAGGGAGCTAAGGCCGCTTCTGCCAAAAATCCTACTTCTACTGAAAAGGATTCTCGATCCTTAGAAAGATGGGGCAAAAAAGTGTACACTTCTGCTACTTTGTCCATTAGGGCTTTAAACTGTCAGTTTCATATGTTAAATACTAGCAATTTCTATTGTCTGTCTTAAAACAAAAGCTTACTTCCATTTCTACCTGTGCAGAGGATAAGGAATTACATGATTTATTGCATGCCACTGAACAGGTTGGGAAGCATGGTTTACACTGTGGATTTGATGCCTTGGAGGCTTCTTGTAGGGCTGCGGCCTCTGGCACAGTCATTAGGAGACATGCATGGCTAAAGGAACAAAATTTACCTTAACAGGTAAAGGCAAAATTATTGGATGCTCCTGTTCAGCCTAATGTTTTGTTTGGATCAAAAGCTGAAGAGGTGATTAAAAAGATGGAGGATAAGGCGAAATCAATGCAAACAGTTAAAGATTTCTTACAAGTACAGCCTCCTAGATGTAGCAGGAATTGGCCTTCGAAAAATTGGTCCTTTCCCACTTCAGACAGGCCTCAGAGGGGTAGATATAGACGTTCCAGAGGGAGGCCTCAATCACGAGCTGCTTATAGACCAAGACAGTGGACTGCTTCCACCCCTAGGGGAGGAGAGGACAGGTCACAATCTCAAAGGAAACAAACTCAATGACTCCCTCTGTGGGGCTACAGGAATTTCTTCCCTGGAAGCCCCTCTCGGAGGAAAACTCTCTTTTTTTTATCAAAATTGGACTCAAATAACCCAAGACAAATGGGTTTTAGATGTGGTTTTAAGAGGTTACAAATTCCATTTTCGTACCTTGCCAAGGCCAAGCGGATGGCCAGACCTTCCAAAACATCAATGGACAGAGGCCTTAAACCAGGTGGAAGTTCTTTTGGCTATTAATGCCATAGAACTGGTTCCTCTTTCAGAGAGGGGAAAAGGGTTTTATTCAAGGCTCTTTCTAGTCCCAAGGAAGCAAAACTCATGGAGACCCATTCTGGATCTGTCGGTCTTGAACACCTTTCTAGAGATTCCAAAATTCAAGATGCTTACTCTACAGCAGCTACTTCCAATGCTGTCCAAAAATACATGGATGGTAACTTTGGATTTAAAGGAGGCATATTTACCCATTCCCATCAGGCAGGATCGCAGAAAATACCTCAGGTTCATAGCCGGATCGAGGCACTTTCAATTCTCTGCGCTGCCCTTTGGATTATCTACTGCGCCCAGATTCTTAACCAAATGCCTGGCTCCAGTAGTAGCTTACTGGAGACTCAAGGGAATTCAAATTTACCCTTATCTGGACGATTGTCTAATTCAGGCAGACAGCAAGGATGTCTTACTCCAGCATCTAGAATTTGTACAGAACCTCCTCAAGTTCCTGGGATTCTCTGTAAACATAAAAAAAGTCCAATTTGACTCCATCACAACAGATAACTTTTCTGGGTGCTCTTCTAAACACCACAACCCAGATGGCATTTCTGACATCCGAAAAACAATTACAGCTGGCTTCAACTTTCAAAACCTTGGCAACTTTAACTCAGCTATCTGCAAGGAAATTCCTGCAGGCTTTGAGTTACATGGCCTCCTGCATCCTTCTCGTACCATATGCAAGACTACACATGAGGAAAATACAGTGGTACCTAAAAAGTGTATGGTCTCAGCATTGCCACAGTTTAGACATACTGATCTCCATCCTTCCTTGCCTTCAAAAGGAATTTCTTTGGTGGTCCAGGGCATGTGCACTAAACAAAGGGAAACCCTTCCGTCTGCCTCCTGCCACTCAGATTCTAACCACGGACGCCTCGGATTATGCTTGGGGAGCCCATTTTCAGGGCAACTGTCTGCAGGGCCCTTGGACAAAGGATCAGAAGCACCTGCATATCAATTTGAAGGAAATGTTAGCCGTTCAGAAAGCTCTATTGGCCTTCAGGAATCTTTTACAACCAGGACAACTACTAATACGGACAGACAACACCACAGTTATGTGGTACATAAACAAGCAAGTGGGATCTCATTCCTACCCCCTTTGCAGACTAGCCATGGATCTATGGAACACAGCTCTAGCTTGCAATCTGGATCTTCAAGCTCAGTTTCTACCAGGGAAACAAAACTTACTGGCAGACAGTCTGAGCAGAAACCTTTCGGATCCTCACGAGTGGATGCTGGACATCAAAATATTCAGGATGATAACAGCAGTCTGGGAATGTCCTCACATAGACCTCTTTGCATCCCATCTCAATCATCAACTACAGAATTTTTGCACCAGGACTTTCCACAGAGAAGCTTGGAAAGTGGATGCCCTGTCATTCAGTTGGAGGAACCTCTCGGGATATGCCTTTCCGCCTCTTCCTCTTCTTCCACGGGTCTTATTGAAGATAAAACAAGACAAGCCCAAGATGATAATCTTACTGGCTCCAAATTGGCCTCGGCAGTTTTGGTATCCTACTCTAAAAAACCTATGTCTGGAGCCCCCTTGGGTTTTACCTCAATCTCCGAACCTTCTGTCTCAACATCAGTGTCAGGTTCTACACTCTCATGTCAGAACTCTCATCCTGGCAGCCTGGTTAATCCAGGGCTTTTGATTTCTTCTTTCCTACCCAAGCAGGTTATGGATGTCATTTTAGAAGCCAGACGTCCTAGCACTAGAAAATCTTATGCAGGAAAATGGAAAAGATTTTTTTCCTGGATGCAGGCTCAGGATTCTGATCCTCTTCTTCCTAACATTACCTTAATTTTACATTACTTGACAGATCTCTTACATAAGGGTCTGTCTTTCTCTTCCATTAAGATACATGCCTCTGCTATTTCTGCTCATTATAATACAGACCCTCCCATCTTTTCCCACCAGCTCATGAGACAGTTTCTCAGAGGAGTTAAGAACTTAAGACCTCCTAGATCTCCTCCCATTCCTGCTTGGGATCTCAACTATGTTCTGGAAAATCTAACCTTGCCTCCTTTTGAGCCTGCTGCCTCTTCTGTCATCAAGTTTTTATCTTGGAAAACAGCAATCTTGTTAGCCCTAACCTCTGCCAGGAGAGTTTCAGAGTTGCAAGCTCTTATGGCTGTGGAACCTTATATTATTTTTCAAAAAGACAGGGTATCCTTGAGGACTAATCCTACCTTCATGCCTAAGGTGGTTTCCAAAGTGGCTTTAAATCAAACTATCCACTTGCCAACTTTTTTCCCCACTTCTCAAAATAAAGGGGAAAGGATCTTACATTCCTTGGATGTACACAGACAATTACGTTTTTACCTGGACAGAACCAAGGACATCAGAAAATCAGAACAATTGTTTGATGTCCTTCATGGATGCATCTGCAGTCATAACAACTGGGTTGTCCTTACAAAACTCTTGGTATTGTATCATGTGAAACTGACAGTTTAAAGCTCTAGCTGAGAGAGTAGCTGAAGTGTAGACCTTTTTACCCCATCTGTCTAATGACCTTGCTTCCCTTTCAGAAGGAATAGGGTTTTTAGCTATGGTCGCGGCTACTGCCTTGGGACCCTGGGATATAGTTTCGGGGTCTGCAAGTGGGGCCTTGTAAAGGTGGTGATGAGTATCTGGCACCCTGTAAAATCTGTCTGGTTTGGCAGGGGCTGCGGGTAAAGAATCTGGAGCGGAGCAGACATCATTGAAGGCCTCATCCAACACAGAGAACAGGAGGTATAGCTAAGGGCCTGTGCCGTGGGAGGTGCAGAAAGGTCCTAAGTCTTTCACTGGAGTCTGAAAAATCCTGTTGCTGCCATTGGAACTGCTCTCGCATGGCATGTAAGGTTTCCCCAAAGGAGAATTCTTCTGGTGGGGAAGCAGCTGGAATGGATTCTTCAGCATCAGAATCTTCAAAATTGGAGAAAGGAGCCTCTGGCTGGTCAGTTATGTCTGATTCGTCAGCAGAATCATCAGAGGACACTGGCTCAGGGGGCTCTGCCCTAGGTCTCTTCTCTGGGGGCTGAGAGGCCCTGTCTGGGTGAGATTGAGATCCTCTAATTAATGAAATTAAATCTTCTGCCAAAGTAAGCATTTGAGAACTAGAAGAGGGCCTGGTTGTGGGGGGTTTAACAGGCACTGTCTTAGTAGTCTTGGCTGCTTTAGCCCTGGCGAAGGCCTTAATGGACATGGCTGGAGGCCTAGCAGCACCACGTGCTGGGGTAGAGACATCCAAGGGAATGGTGTCTGATAAGTCAGTGGCAACCACCGTAGTGGATAAAATTTCTGAGGCCGATTCAAGAGTGGTAGCAGGGGCCTCAGTTGTAGAGATAGGTTCAGCTGTACTTTGATCAGTTTTCTCGGTTTCGGTCTTTATCTTTGCGTTTTTTGGCAGATTGGGTAGTCGGAGGATCCGACGGCATAATGTACGCAAAATCAGAACCGAAAAACTGTTCTGCAAACTCCGACCGACGCCTAAGCGTTCGTCGGTTGAAAGAAGCACAGGCCGAACAGGCTGCTACGTCGTGGGCTGGGCCTAAACAAGGCAGACAATAAGAGTGGAAATCTTTATGAGGTATTTGTTTCCCACAGGTTAAACAATTATTAACTTTTTCTGACATCGGCTGAGGCAAGAAAGAGTCCCCAGCGGGTACTTAGCTTTAGAAGTCTTGGTAGTATTCGGTAGAAGTAATCTCTGGATCCGACCGACCGGCACTTGTGAACAGCTTCTGCTTCGGGCGCCACGCGGCAAGAAAGACTGAGGAAAATGGCATCGGCTGATGCTTTTATACCCGAAGACCAACAGAGATGACGTCGGGTGAAGTGCGACATCAGCCGAAGCCGGACCCGGACTTTGGAATCCGGCCGACTGAAGGGCTGCCTGACGACAGGACAACCCAGTTGTTATGACTGCAGATGCTATCCAGTTCGGACATCTACATTTATGGTAGGTACAAAACTGTACTTTTCTTATGCTTCAAGTTCCCAAGGTAAAGCCATTTCAAAACAGACCATTTCTAAATGGATTGCTCATGGAATCAGATTTTGTTATTCACAGCATGGAAAGCAAATCCCAGGGAGTATACAGACTCATTCCACCAGAGCTGCTGCCACTTCTGCGGCCTTCCTCAGGGGAGTTCATACCAAAGACATTCTGGAAGCTGCAACTTGGAGTTCAGTGCATACTTTTTCTAAG